>NC_090447.1:43026132-43035701 GCF_031143425.1 Pleurodeles waltl | reverse complement strand
TTTTGGGGTCGTAAGGGCTTTTTTTAAGGTTTTAGGGAAGGCATGGGTTTTGGGGTGTGAGGGCATTTTTAGGGTTTAGGGTGGGCATGTGTTTTGGGGTGGTAATGGCATTTCTATTTTAGGGTGGGCATGGGGTTTTGGGGTGGTAAGGGCATTTTTAGGTTTTAGGTTGGGCCTGGGTTTTGGGGTGGTAAGGGCATTTTTAGGTTTTAGAGTGGGTATGGGTTTTGGGGTGGTAAAGGCATTTTTAGGTTTTAGGGTGGGCATGGGTTTTGGGGTGGTAAGGGCATTTTTAGGTTTTAGGGTGGGTATGGGTTTTGGGGTGGTAAAGGCATTTTTAGGGTTTGGGTGGGCATGGGTTTTGGGGCAGTAAGGGCATTTTTAGGTTTTAGGGTGGGTATGGGTTTTGGGGGTGGTAAGGGCTTTTTAAAGTTTTATGATGGGCATGGGTTTTGGGGTGGTAAGGGCTTTTTAAGGTTTTAGGATGGGCATGGGTTTTGGGGTGTGAGGGCATTTTTAGGGTTTAGGGTGGGCATGTGTTTTGGGGTGGTAAGGGCATTTTTAGGTATTAGGGTGGGCATGGGTTTTGGGGTGGTGAGGGCAATTTTTAGGTTTTAGGGTGGGTATGGGTTTTGGGTGGTAAAGGCATTTTTAGGTTTTAGGGTGGGCATGGGTTTTGGGGTAGTAAGGGCATTTTTAGGTTTTAAGGTGGGCATGGGGTTTGGGTTGGTAAGGTCATTTTTAGGTTTTAGGTGGGGCCTGGGTTTTGGGGTGTGAGGGCATTTTTAGGGTTTAGGGTGGCCATGTGTTTTGGGGTGGTAAGGGCATTTTTAGGTTTTAGGGTGGGCATGGGTTTTGGGGGTGGTAAGGGCATTTTTAGGGTTTAGGGTGGAGATGGGTTTTGGGGTGGTGAGGGCATTTTTAGGTTTTAGGGTGGGTATGGGTTTTGGGTGTTAAAGGCATTTTTAGGTTTTAGGGTGGGCATGGGTTTTTGGGGTGGTAAGGTCATTTTTAGGTTTTAGGTTGGGCCTGGGTTTTTGGGTGGTAAGGGCATTTTTAGGTTTTATGGTGGGTATGGGTTTTGGGGTGGTAAAGGCATTTTTAGGTTTTTGGGGTGGGTATGGGTTTTGGGGTGGTAAAGGTATTTTTAGGTTTTAGGGTGGGCATGGGTTTTGGGGGTGGTAAGGGCATTTTTAGGTTTTACGGTGGGTATGGGTTTTGGGGTGGTAAAGGCATTGTTAGGGTTTAAGGTGGGCATGAGTTTTGGGGCAGTAAGGGCATTTGTAGGTTTTAGGGTGGGTATGGGTTTTGGGGTGGTAAGGGCTTTTTAAGGTTTTAGGTTGGGCATGGGTTTTGGGGTGTAAGGGCATTTTTATGGTTTAGGGTGGGCATGTGTTTTGGGGTGGTAAGGGCATTTTTAGGTTTTAGGGTGGGCATGGGTTTTGGGGTGGTAAGGGCATTTTTAGGGTTTAGGGTGGAGATGGGTTTTGGGGTGGTGAGGGCCTTTTTAGGTTTTAGGGTGGGTATGGGTTTTGGGTGTTTAAAGGCATTTTTAGGTTTTAGGGTGGGGATGGGTTTTGGGGTGGTACGGTCATTTTTAGGTTTTAGGTTGGGCCTGGGTTTTTGGGTGGTAAGGGCATTTTTAGGTTTTATGGTGGGTATGGGTTTTGGGGTGGTAAAGGCATTTTTAGGTTTTTGGGGTGGAAATGGGTTTTGGGGGTGGTAAGGGCATTTTTTAGTTTTAGGGTGGGTATGGGTTTTGGGGTGGGTAAAGGCATTTTTAGGGTTTAGGGTGGGCATGGGTTTTGGGGCAGTAAGGACATTTTTAGGTTTTAGGGTGGGTATGGGTTTTGGGGTCGTATGGGCTTT
The DNA here is from genome assembly GCF_031143425.1 of Pleurodeles waltl. NCBI lineage: Eukaryota > Metazoa > Chordata > Amphibia > Caudata > Salamandridae > Pleurodeles > Pleurodeles waltl. The sequence continues at coordinate 43,033,832 of NC_090447.1, read as the reverse complement.
TTTTAAGGTTTTAGGGAAGGCATGGGTTTTGGGGTGTGAGGGCATTTTTAGGGTTTAGGTGGGCATGTGTTTTGGGGTGGTAATGGCATTTCTATTTTCAGGGTGGGCATGGGTTTTGGGGTGGTAAGGGCATTTTTAGGTTTTAGGTTGGGCCTGGGTTTTGGGGTGGTAAGGGCATTTTTAGGTTTTAGAGTGGGTATGGGTTTTGGGGTGGTAAAGGCATTTTTAGGTTTTAGGGTGGGCATGGGTTTTGGGGGTGGTAAGGGCATTTTTAGGTTTTAGGGTGGGTATGGGTTTTGGGGTGGTAAAGGCATTTTTAGGGTTTGGGTGGGCATGGGTTTTGGGGCAGTAAGGGCATTTTTAGGTTTTAGGGTGGGTATGGGTTTTGGGGTGGTAAGGGCTTTTTAAAGTTTTATGATGGGCATGGGTTTTGGGGTGGTAAGGGCTTTTTAAGGTTTTAGGATGGGCATGGGTTTTGGGGTGTGAGGGCATTTTTAGGGTTTAGGGTGGGCATGTGTTTTGGGGTGGTAAGGGCATTTTTAGGTATTAGGGTGGGCATGGGTTTTGGGGTGGTGAGGGCATTTTTAGTTTTTAGGGTGGGTATGGGTTTTGGGTGGTAAAGGCATTTTTAGGTTTTAGGGTGGGCATGGGTTTTGGGGTAGTAAGGGCATTTTTAGGTTTTAAGGTGGGCATGGGGTTTGGGTTGGTAAGGTCATTTTTAGGTTTTAGGTGCGGCCTGGGTTTTGGGGTGTGAGGGCATTTTTAGGGTTTAGGGTGGCCATGTGTTTTGGGGTGGTAAGGGCATTTTTAGGTTTTAGGGTGGGCATGGGTTTTGGGGTGGTAAGGGCATTTTTAGGGTTTAGGGTGGAGATGGGTTTTGGGGTGGTGAGGGCATTTTTAGGTTTTAGGGTGGGTATGGGTTTTGGGTGTTAAAGGCATTTTTAGGTTTTAGGGTGGGCATGGGTTTTGGGGTGGTAAGGTCATTTTTAGGTTTTAGGTTGGGCCTGGGTTTTTCGGTGGTAAGGGCATTTTTAGGTTTTATGGTGGGTATGGGTTTTGGGGTGGTAAAGGCATTTTTAGGTTTTTGGGGTGGAAATGGGTTTTGGGGTGGTAAGGGCATTTTTTGGTTTTAGGGTGGGTATGGGTTTTGGGGTGGTAAAGGCATTTTTAGGGTTTAGGGTGGGCATGGGTTTTGGGGCAGTAAGGACATTTTTAGGTTTTAGGGTGGGGATGGGTTTTGGGGTGGTAAGGGCTTTTTAAGGTTTTAGGGAAGGCATGGGTTTTGGGGTGTGAGGGCATTTTTAGGGTTTAGGGTGGGCATGTGTTTTGGGGTGGTAATGGCATTTTTATTTTAGGGTGGGCATGGGTTTTGGGGTGGTAAGGGCATTTTTAGGTTTTAGGTTGGGCCTGGGTTTTGGGGTGGTAAGGGCATTTTTAGGTTTTAGAGTGGGTATTGGTTTTGGGGTGGTAAAGGCATTTTTAGGTTTTAGGGTGGGCATGGGTTTTGGGGTGGTAAGGGCATTTTTAGGTTTTAGGGTGGGTATGGGTTTTGGGGTGGTAAAGGCATTTTTAGGGTTTGGGTGGGCATGGGTTTTGGGGCAGTAAGGGCATTTTTAGGTTTTAGGGTGGGTATGGGTTTTGGGGGTGGTAAGGGCTTTTTAAGGTTTTAGGGTGGGCATGGGTTTCGGGGTGTGAGGGCATTTTTAGGGTTTAGGGTGGGCATGTGTTTTGGGGTGGTAAGGGCATTTTTAGGTTTTAGGGTGGGCATGGGTTTTGGGGTGGTAAGGGCATTTTTAGGTTTTAGGTTGGGCATGTGTTTTGGGGTGGTAAGGGCATTTTTAAGTTTCAGGGTGGGTATGGGTTTTGGGGTGGTAAAGGCATTTTTAGGTTTTAGGGTGGGCATGGGTTTTGGGGTGGTAAGGGCATTTTTAGGTTTTAGGGTGGGTATGGGTTTTGGGTGGTAAAGGCATTTTTAGGTTTTAGGATGGGCATGGGTTTTGGGGTAGTAAAGACATTTTTAGGTTTTATGGTGGGCACGGGTTTTGGGGTGGTAAGGTCATTTTTAGGTTTCAGGTTGGGCCAGGGTTTTGGGGTGGTAAGGGCATTTTTAGGTTTTAGGGTGGGTATGGGTTTTGGGGTGGTAAGGGCATTTTTAGGTTTTAGGGTGGGTATGGGTTTTGGGGTGGTAAAGGTATTTTTAGGTTTTAGGGTGGGCATGGGTTTTGGGGTGGTAAGGGCATTTTAGGTTTTACGGTGGGTATGGGTTTTGGGGTGGTAAAGGCATTGTTAGGGTTTAAGGTGGGCATGAGTTTTGGGGCAGTAAGGGCATTTATAGGTTTTAGGGTGGGTATGGGTTTTGGGGTGGTAAGGGCTTTTTAAGGTTTTAGGTTGGGCTTGGGTTTTGGGGTGTAAGGGCATTTTTATGGTTTAGGGTGGGCATGTGTTTTGGGGTGGTAAGGGCATTTTTAGGTTTTAGGGTGGGCATGGGTTTTGGGGTGGTAAGGGCATTTTTAGGGTTTAGGGTGGAGATGGGTTTTGGGGTGGTGAGGGCATTTTTAGGTTTTAGGGTGGGTATGGGTTTTGGGTGTTAAAGGCATTTTTAGGTTTTAGGGTGGGGATGGGTTTTGGGGTGGTACGGTCATTTTTAGGTTTTAGGTTGGGCCTGGGTTTTTGGGTGGTAAGGGCATTTTTAGGTTTTATGGTGGGTATGGGTTTTGGGGTGGTAAAGGCATTTTTAGGTTTTTGGGGTGGAAATGGGTTTTGGGGTGGTAAGGGCATTTTTTGGTTTTAGGGTGGGTATGGGTTTTGGGGGTGGTGAGGGCATTTTTAGGTTTTAGGGTGGGTATGGGTTTTGGGTGTTAAAGGCATTTTTAGGTTTTAGGGTGGGCATGGGTTTTGGGGTGGTAAGGTCATTTTTAGGTTTTAGGTTGGGCCTGGGTTTTTCGGTGGTAAGGGCATTTTTAGGTTTTATGGTGGGTATGGGTTTTGGGGGTGGTAAAGGCATTTTTAGGTTTTTGGGGTGGAAATGGGTTTTGGGGTGGTAAGGGCATTTTTTGGTTTTAGGGTGGGTATGGGTTTTGGGGTGGTAAAGGCATTTTTAGGGTTTAGGGTGGGCATGGGTTTTGGGGCAGTAAGGACATTTTTAGGTTTTAGGGTGGGGATGGGTTTTGGGGTGGTAAGGGCTTTTTAAGGTTTTAGGGAAGGCATGGGTTTTGGGGTGTGAGGGCATTTTTAGGGTTTAGGGTGGGCATGTGTTTTGGGGTGGTAATGGCATTTTTATTTTAGGGTGGGCATGGGTTTTGGGGTGGTAAGGGCATTTTTAGGTTTTAGGTTGGGCCTGGGTTTTGGGGTGGTAAGGGCATTTTTAGGTTTTAGAGTGGGTATTGGTTTTGGGGTGGTAAAGGCATTTTTAGGTTTTAGGGTGGGCATGGGTTTTGGGGTGGTAAGGGCATTTTTAGGTTTTAGGGTGGGTATGGGTTTTGGGGTGGTAAAGGCATTTTTAGGGTTTGGGTGGGCATGGGTTTTGGGGCAGTAAGGGCATTTTTAGGTTTTAGGGTGGGTATGGGTTTTGGGGTGGTAAGGGCTTTTTAAGGTTTTAGGGTGGGCATGGGTTTCGGGGTGTGAGGGCATTTTTAGGGTTTAGGGTGGGCATGTGTTTTGGGGTGGTAAGGGCATTTTTAGGTTTTAGGGTGGGCATGGGTTTTGGGGGTGGTAAGGGCATTTTTAGGTTTTAGGTTGGGCATGTGTTTTGGGGTGGTAAGGGCATTTTTAAGTTTCAGGGTGGGTATGGGTTTTGGGGTGGTAAAGGCATTTTTAGGTTTTAGGGTGGGCATGGGTTTTGGGGTGGTAAGGGCATTTTTAGGTTTTAGGGTGGGTATGGGTTTTGGGTGGTAAAGGCATTTTTAGGTTTTAGGATGGGCATGGGTTTTGGGGGTAGTAAAGACATTTTTAGGTTTTATGGTGGGCACGGGTTTTGGGGTGGTAAGGTCATTTTTAGGTTTCAGGTTGGGCCAGGGTTTTGGGGTGGTAAGGGCATTTTTAGGTTTTAGGGTGGGTATGGGTTTTGGGGTGGTAAGGGCATTTTTAGGTTTTAGGGTGGGTATGGGTTTTGGGGTGGTAAAGGTATTTTTAGGTTTTAGGGTGGGCATGGGTTTTGGGGTGGTAAGGGCATTTTAGGTTTTACGGTGGTATGGGTTTTGGGGTGGTAAAGGCATTGTTAGGGTTTAAGGTGGGCATGAGTTTTGGGGCAGTAAGGGCATTTATAGGTTTTAGGGTGGGTATGGGTTTTGGGGTGGTAAGGGCTTTTTAAGGTTTTAGGTTGGGCTTGGGTTTTGGGGTGTAAGGGCATTTTTATGGTTTAGGGTGGGCATGTGTTTTGGGGTGGTAAGGGCATTTTTAGGTTTTAGGGTGGGCATGGGTTTTGGGGTGGTAAGGGCATTTTTAGGGTTTAGGGTGGAGATGGGTTTTGGGGTGGTGAGGGCATTTTTAGGTTTTAGGGTGGGTATGGGTTTTGGGTGTTAAAGGCATTTTTAGGTTTTAGGGTGGGGATGGGTTTTGGGGGTGGTACGGTCATTTTTAGGTTTTAGGTTGGGCCTGGGTTTTTGGGTGGTAAGGGCATTTTTAGGTTTTATGGTGGGTATGGGTTTTGGGGTGGTAAAGGCATTTTTAGGTTTTTGGGGTGGAAATGGGTTTTGGGGTGGTAAGGGCATTTTTTGGTTTTAGGGTGGGTATGGGTTTTGGGGTGGTAAAGGCATTTTTAGGGTTTAGGGTGGGCATGGGTTTTGGGGCAGTAAGGACATTTTTAGGTTTTAGGGTGGGTATGGGTTTTGGGGTGGTAAGGGCTTTTTTTAAGGTTTTAGGGAAGGCATGGGTTTTGGGGTGTGAGGGCATTTTTAGGGTTTAGGGTGGGCATGTGTTTTGAGTGGTAATGGCATTTCTATTTTAGGGTGGGCATGGGTTTTGGGGTGGTAAGGGCATTTTTAGGTTTTAGGTTGGGCCTGGGTTTTGGGGTGGGTAAGGGCATTTTTAGGTTTTAGAGTGGGTATGGGTTTTGGGGTGGTAAAGGCATTTTTAGGTTTTAGGTGGGCATGGGTTTTGGGGTGGTAAGGGCATTTTTAGGTTTTAGGGTGGGTATGGGTTTTGGGGTGGTAAAGGCATTTTTAGGGTTTGGGTGGGCATGGGTTTTGGGGCAGTAAGGGCATTTTTAGGTTTTAGGGTGGGTATGGGTTTTGGGGGTGGTAAGGGCTTTTTAAGGTTTTAGGATGGGCATGGGTTTTTGGGTGGTAAGGGCTTTTTAAGGTTTTAGGATGGGCATGGGTTTTGGGGTGTGAGGGCATTTTTAGGGTTTAGGGTGGGCATGTGTTTTGGGGTGGTAAGGGCATTTTTAGGTATTAGGGTGGGCATGGGTTTTGGGGTGGTGAGGGCATTTTTAGTTTTTAGGGTGGGTATGGGTTTTGGGTGGTAAAGGCATTTTTAGGTTTTAGGGTGGGCATGGGTTTTGGGGTAGTAAGGGCATTTTTAGGTTTTAGGGTGGGCATGGGGTTTGGGTTGGTAAGGTCATTTTTAGGTTTTAGGTGGGGCCTGGGTTTTGGGGTGTGAGGGCATTTTTAGGGTTTAGGGTGGCCATGTGTTTTGGGGTGGTAAGGGCATTTTTAGGTTTTAGGGTGGGCATGGGTTTTGGGGTGGTAAGGGCATTTTTAGGGTTTAGGGTGGAGATGGGTTTTGGGGTGGTGAGGGCATTTTTAGGTTTTAGGGTGGGTATGGGTTTTGGGTGTTAAAGGCATTTTTAGGTTTTAGGGTGGGCATGGGTTTTGGGGTGGTAAGGTCATTTTTAGGTTTTAGGTTGGGCCTGGGTTTTTGGGTGGTAAGGGCATTTTTAGGTTTTATGGTGGGTATGGGTTTTGGGGTGGTAAAGGCATTTTTAGGTTTTTGGGGTGGAAATGGGTTTTGGGGTGGTAAGGGCATTTTTTGGTTTTAGGGTGGGTATGGGTTTTGGGGTGGTAAAGGCATTATTATGGTTTAGGGTGGGCATGGGTTTTGGGGCAGTAAGGACATTTTTAGGTTTTAGGGTGGGGATGGGTTTTGGGGTGGTAAGGGCTTTTTAAGGTTTTAGGGAAGGCATGGGTTTTTGGGGTGTGAGGGCATTTTTAGGGTTTAGGGTGGGCATGTGTTTTGGGGTGGTAATGGCATTTTTATTTTAGGGTGGGCATGGGTTTTGGGGTGGTAAGGGCATTTTTAGGTTTTAGGTTGGGCCTGGGTTTTGGGGTGGTAAGGGCATTTTTAGGTTTTAGAGTGGGTATTGGTTTTGGGGTGGTAAAGGCATTTTTAGGTTTTAGGGTGGGCATGGGTTTTGGGGTGGTAAGGGCATTTTTAGGTTTTAGGGTGGGTATGGGTTTTGGGGTGGTAAAGGCATTTTTAGGGTTTGGGTGGGCATGGGTTTTGGGGCAGTAAGGGCATTTTTAGGTTTTAGGGTGGGTATGGGTTTTGGGGTTGTAAGGGCTTTTTAAGGTTTTAGGGTGGGCATGGGTTTCGGGGTGTGAGGGCATTTTTAGGGTTTAGGGTGGGCATGTGTTTTGGGGTGGTAAGGGCATTTTTAGGTTTTAGGGTGGGCATGGGTTTTGGGGTGGTAAGGGCATTTTTAGGTTTTAGGTTGGGCATGTGTTTTGGGGTGGTAAGGGCATTTTTAAGTTTCAGGGTGGGTATGGGTTTTGGGGTGGTAAAGGCATTTTTAGGTTTTAGGGTGGGCATGGGTTTTGGGGTGGTAAGGGCATTTTTAGGTTTTAGGGTGGGTATGGGTTTTGGGTGGTAAAGGCATTTTTAGGTTTTAGGATGGGCATGGGTTTTGGGGTAGTAAAGAAATTTTTAGGTTTTATGGTGGGCACGGGTTTTGGGGTGGGCATGGGTTTTGGGGTGGTAAGGGCATTTTTAGGTTTCAGGTTGGGTCAGGGTTTTGGGGTGGTAAGGGCATTTTTAGGTTTTAGGGTGGGTATGGGTTTTGGGGTGGTAAGGGCATTTTTAGGTTTTAGGGTGGGTATGGGTTTTGGGGTGGTAAAGGTATTTTTAGGTTTTAGGGTGGGCATGGGTTTTGGGGTGGTAAGGGCATTTTTAGGTTTTACGGTGGGTATGGGTTTTGGGGTGGTAAAGGCATTGTTAGGGTTTAAGGTGGGCATGAGTTTTGGGGCAGTAAGGGCATTTGTAGGTTTTAGGGTGGGTATGGGTTTTGGGGTGGTAAGGGCTTTTTAAGGTTTTAGGTTGGGCATGGGTTTTGGGGTGTAAGGGCATTTTTATGGTTTAGGGTGGGCATGTGTTTTGGGGTGGTAAGGGCATTTTTAGGTTTTAGGGTGGGCATGGGTTTTGGGGTGGTAAGGGCATTTTTAGGGTTTAGGGTGGAGATGGGTTTTGGGGTGGTGAGGGCATTTTTAGGTTTTAGGGTGGGTATGGGTTTTGGGTGTTAAAGGCATTTTTAGGTTTTAGGGTGGGGATGGGTTTTGGGGTGGTACGGTCATTTTTAGGTTTTAGGTTGGGCCTGGGTTTTTGGGTGGTAAGGGCATTTTTAGGTTTTATGGTGGGTATGGGTTTTGGGGTGGTAAAGGCATTTTTAGGTTTTTGGGGTGGAAATGGGTTTTGGGGTGGTAAGGGCATTTTTTGGTTTTAGGGTGGGTATGGGTTTTGGGGTGGTAAAGGCATTTTTAGGGTTTAGG